>NC_057798.1:377987818-377996746 GCF_018294505.1 Triticum aestivum
TTGGAGTATCAAACGAAGTCCAAATGATACGAAACTTGACAGGCGGTCTACCGGTAGTAAACCAAGGCCGCTTGGCAAGTCTCGGTCCAAACCGGAAATGTTTAAACCCCACACAAGAAAGAAAGGTAGAAATGACCACCGGAGGAGAACGAAGCGCCGGAATGCAAAACGGACAACGGGGAAAATGATCGAATGCATGAGATGAACATGTATGCAAATGCAATGCCCGTGATGACATGGTATGAGATGCATGAAAACGAAAACAACACACGGAGACAAGGACCCGAACCCGAGAAATAAATATAACTTGACACCGGAAACGGCAAGAGTTGGAGTACAAATGGGGAAAGTTACATCTGGGGCGTTACAACACTCCACCACTACGAAAAGATCTCGTCCCGAGATCTAGGACTGAAAGAACTCCGGGTACTCAGAACGGAGGTGATCCTCGCGTTCCCAGGTGGCTTCACGGTCGGAATGGTGAGACCACTTAACTTTGAGGAATTTGATTGACTTGTTGCGAGTCTTGCGTTCAGTCTCTTCAAGAATAGCAACTGGGTGCTCACGATAAGAGAGATCTTCTTGGAGCTCAATGTCCTCGAAGTTGACGGTGCGGTCAGGAGTCTTGAAGCACTTTCGAAGCTGAGAGACATGGAACACATCATGAACATTTGCAAAGTTTGAAGGAAGCTCGAGTTGATAGGCGAGGTCGCCTCTTTTGCTGACAATCTTGAAAGGTCCCACGTATCTAGGGGCAAGCTTCCCTTTGATACCGAAGCGACGAGTACCTTTCATGGGAGAGACACGGAGGTAAACATGATCTCCGATCTCGAAAACCAGATCACGGTGCTTACTATCATAGTAGCTCTTCTGGCGGGATTGAGCTGCTTTGAGGTTATCACGAATGACTTTGCACATTTCTTCTGCTTCTGTGATTAAGTCATTACCCAGTAGCTGACGTTCACCGGTTTCAGACCAGTTGAGAGGGGTACGGCACTTCCTGCCATATAGAATTTCAAAGGGGGCCTTTCCCGAACTTGCTTGAAAGCTGTTGTTGTAAGAGAATTCAGCATAAGGAAGACAATCTTCCCACTTCATGCCGAAAGAAATCACACAAGCCCTGAGCATATCTTCAAGAATTTGGTTGACACGCTCGACTTGACCGCTCGTTTGAGGATGGAACGCTGTGCTGAAGCGGATGTTGGTGCCCATGGCCTTCTGAAAAGAATCCCAAAACTTGGAGGTAAAGATGCTGCCACGGTCTGAAGATATCACTTGAGGAATACCGTGCAGAGAGACAATGCGAGAGGTATAGAGTTCCGCCAATTGAGCTGCAGTGATCGACTCTTTGATAGGCAGAAAGTGAGCCACTTTGGTGAGCTTGTCGATGACAACAAATATAGCATCATTGCCACGCTTGGACTTTGGAAACCCAGTCACGAAGTCCATTTCAATGTGGTCAAACTTCCATTCTGGAATGGCAAGAGGTTGGAGGAGACCAGCTGGCCTTTGGTGTTCTGCCTTCACTCTTCTGCAGACATCACATTCATTCACGAATTGAGCGATCTCACGCTTCATTCGAGTCCACCAATAAGCTTGCTTGAGGTCCTGATACATCTTCGTACTACCAGGGTGGATGGAGAGGAGAGAGTTGTGAGCCTCATTCATGATCACCTTACGAAGTTCACCTTTGGGCACAACAATTCGATCCTCGAAGAAGAGAGTGTCCTTGTCATCAAGTCGGTAGCACTTGTACTTGGACTGACTCTTTGCAATACCAATCTTCACCTTTTTCACCATAGCATCAAGAAGTTGGGCTTGGCGAATCTGGTCTTCTAAGGTAGGAGAGACTTGAAGGTTGGCGAGGAAACCTTGAGGAACAACTTGCAGATTAAGTTTGCGGAAAGCTTCACAAAGCTCGGGTTGATAAGGCTTGAGAATCAGACTGTTGCAATATGCTTTTCTGCTCAAAGCGTCAGCAATCACATTAGCCTTGCCTGGAGTATACTCGATACTCGGATTGTACTCTTGAATCATTTCGACCCATCGAGTCTGCCTGAGGTTGAGATTAGGCTGAGTGAAGATGTACTTGAGACTCTTGTGATCAGTGAAAATATCCACTTTCCTTCCCAATATAAGATGTCTCCAAGTCAACAAAGCGTGTACAACTGCCGCCAACTCGAGATCATGAGTGGGGTAGTTCTTCTCATTAGGTTTCAACTGGCGAGAGGTATAAGCAACAACTTTCTTCTCTTGCATCAGTACAGCACCGAGACCTTGGAGAGAGGCATCACAAAAGACCTCGTACGGTTTGGTTTCATCAGGCGGAGTCAGAACTGGAGCAGTGATCAATTTCTCTTTCAAAGTGTTGAAAGCCATATCACACTCCGGAGACCAAACGTACTTGACGTGCTTCTGAAGAAGATTTGAGAGAGGCTTGGCGATCTTAGAAAAGTTTTCAACGAATCTTCTGCAATAGCTTGCGAGACCGAGGAAACTGCGGAGTTGCTTCACGTTCTGAGGAGGTTCCCAATTCACAATTGCAGACACCTTCTCAGGATTCATGGAAATGCCCTTGGCAGAGATGATATGACCAAGATAAAGAACCTCATCGAGCCAAAATTCACACTTGGAGAACTTGGCGTAGAACTGATGTTCTCTGAGCTTGTCAAGAACCAAACGCAAGTGCTTGGCATGATCTTCCTTGTTCTTCGAGAAAACCAGAATGTCGTCGAGATAGACCAAAATGAATTCATTGGTGTAGGGGTTGAAGATGAAGTTCATCATACGAGAGAACGTCGGAGGAGCGTTGGCGAGGCCAAAAGACATGACGGTGTATTCATATGAACCAAAGCTTGTTCTGAACACCGTCTTGGGAATATCTTGCTCACGAATACGAATCTGATGATAACCCATACGGAGATCAAGCTTGGAGAATACTTGAGCACCCTTGAGTTGTTCGAACAGCTCATTGATGTTTGGAAGTGGCTATTTGTTCTTTATGGTCTTCTTGTTTACTGGACGGTAATCAACACAAAGTCGACTCGATCCATCCTTCTTCTTCACAAAAAGAACACCACAACCCCACGGAGAAGTACTAGGCCGAATGAGACCCAATCTTTCTTGCTCATCGAGTTGTTTCTTCAGCTCCTTCAACTCTTCAGGTCCGAGCTTGTAAGGACGTTTGCACACAGGTTCCGTGCCAGGCTCAAGTTCAATAACGAATTCAACTGGCCGGTGCGGAGGCATTCCTGGGAGCTCTTCTGGAAAGACGTCTTGATACTCACAAACAACCGGAATCTGCGAAATAGCATCCAATTCACCCTTCTCATTGAGAGAAAACAACCGGATGGTATTATCCCGAGCGGCAAAGACAATGACATCCTCAGACGAATGAGTCAGTTGAATCTGCCTGGCTGCACAATCAAGCTGAGCTCTATGCTTAGAGAGCCAGTCCATCCCGAGAATAAGATCGATATCCGAGTTGCCAAGAACCGTAGGAGAAGCCAAGAACTTGTAGTCACCCAGAGTGATAGAAACATCCGGAACGATGGAGTTAGCCTGCATGCGCTTACCGAGAGAGACAACTTCTAAAGGACTAGGTAAAACTTGTGAGACCAATTCATGCCTATTTGTAAACGGTCTTGAGATGAAGCAATGCGATGCACCAGTGTCAAAAAGAACTTTTGCAGGAATATCATTAACAGGAAGGTTACCCATGATCACATCTGACGAGTCCTCTGCCTGAGCTGCATTCATCAAGTTGACCTTGGCGGACTTGGGGTTATGCTTGACCACAGCTGTACTTGCCGATCTGACAGGAGGAGGAGGAGGAAGATGCCTCTGGTTGGTACACTTGTTGGCATAGTGACCCTTCTGTTGGCACTTGTTGCACGTGACCTCTGAAAGCGGACGGTGATACGGAGCACTCGATCTTGGCGCTTGAGACGAAGATTTGTTCTGAAAGCCTGGGTTGGGTGGGTGGGAGAAACCACTGCCACCTTTGCTCTTCTGCTGATACGGCTGACGGAACGGAGGAGGAGGAAGCCAATACTTCTGCTGCTTGACCACTTGAGTAGAGGAAGACGGAGTAACATCTCTGGCACGCTTCCTTGAAGCATCACACCTCATCTGAGCAGCCTCTTGCTTCAGTGCCATGTTGTAGAACTCATCGTATCTCAACGGCTCAAAGAGGACAAGAGCGAGCTGAATTTCCTCACGAAGACCACCCCTGAACTGATAGATCATGCTCTTCTCATCAGGAACATCCTGCTTGGCAAAACGGGCGAGCTTCTGGAACAACTTGTTGTAGTCATAGACAGACAAAGAGCCTTGCTTCAGATTTGCGGAATTCCTGACGCTTACTCTCAACCACACTTTGAGGGATGTGATGAGCGCGGAAATCTTGACGGAAATCGTTCCAAGTGATAACACGTCCACCTCTGGAATCCTTGTACTGCTGGAACCACTCTGCAGCCTGATCTTTGAGCTGGAAAGAAGCGAACTTGACAAAATCTTCAGGCCTGACGTTGCTGCATTCAAAATGCTTGCCCAGATCCACTAGCCAATCGTCAGCATCTGTAGCCTCAACACAACCGCTGAACGTCTTTGGGCCATTAGCAAGGAACTGGTTCAGAGTAGCAAAGTGGTGCTGATTATGGCCTTGATTCCCTTGACTGCCTTGATTGCGCTCTTGAAGGATTTGCATGATCAACTGTGTGTTTGCATTAGTAGCGGCCATCACAGCTTGCCATGCTTCCGGAGGAGGCGGAGGTGGAGGCGGATTAGGATTCGGAGTCGTGCGCGTTGGAGGAGCCATCCTGAAGAGGTTGACCACCATTAGCACATTGATAGACAACAATATAGAAGCTGAATCCAACGGAATGAAAATTGCAACATCTAGTCTTCACATCCGAACAGAATGAACGAATGAATTTCTCTTGAAATGGTCACATATCCATAAATTGAGAAGCCACGAAGAATTTAAGGTAGAGAAATAATACAACAAGGTACGATCAAGAACGAATAATCGGTAAGAAATCCCAATCTCAAACCAATATCCGTGGAAGAAGAACTAGAGCTACTAGAATTCCCACCTATGAAATTCCCGAACCTTTCTGGTTATGCAATCAGGTGTTGGGGATACAGGGGAAGCACAATATCTCACCCAAACTAGCAAATCCTACATCCAGCTGTATCCATCCTTCAACACATAACCAGGAAAACTTCGGAAACCATCTACCTCAACCTTCGAAAAGCATCCGTTATACAAGTTATAGCGATACTCCCGAACTCCCGCCCCAGTACTGGGTGGCGTCGAGGTTATCTCACCAACGAACTGCATAAAAGAGATTTTCGATGTCGGCGAACATATCTCAAGTATACCAGAATTGCAACGATAAAATTGTGACGACAACACCTCGGAGCTCAACTCCCCGGGACACTGCCACAACCCCTAAAGACAGGAGGCACCAAGAACAATGTTCTCGTCACAAAACCATCGGAACAAAACCAAGATACTCGCGTGATCCTAAAATTTTTTTAGTGAAATTTGAGAAGAGAAGAGTCCAAACTCTACGTCAGGATGCCTTACCAGAGCGATGAGGAGACTGGGAAGTAAAAAGAATTCCTAAGCTCTCCGATATATAATTCCTAAGGACTCAAAACATTTTTCTAGACACAACTCAGCTGCTAAAAACGATCAAGCAATGGGGCTCCTAAGGTCGGGGATGGCTCTGATTACCAACTTGTAACGCCCTCGATGCGGCTATAGCTCCCACGTGTCGAGGCACGACTTAGAGGCATAACCGCATTGAAAGCAATGTCGCAAGTCAGGCAGTCATTACAACATCCCATGTAATATATAATAAAAGGGGGAGATAACATAGTTGGCTTACACTCGCCACGTCACATCAGAGTGCATAAATAACATCCATCAAACAAACACTCATGGCCCGACTACGGCGCCAAAATAGAAAAGAACCCAACATGCGACAAGGTCCTGAATCGACAACCCCAACTAGGCACCACTACTGATCATCCGGAAAAGACACATAGTAACGCTGAGAGTCCTCATCGAACTCCCACTTGAGCTCGTAATCGTCAACTGGAGCAGAAACACCTGGACCTGCATCTGGAGTTGTAATATCTGTGAGCCACAGGGACTCAGCAATCTCACACCCACGCGATCAAAACTATTTAAGCTCATGGGAATGGATAAGGCGAATATAGGTGGAGCTGCAACAGGCGACTAGCATATATGGTGGCTAACTTATACGCAAAAGAGAGCGAGAAGAGAAGGCGAAGCACGATCGATAAAAGTATGATCAAGAAGTGATCCTGGACTACCTACGTCAAGCATAACTCCAACAACCGTGTTCACTTCCCGGGCCCCGCCGGAAAGAGACCATCACAGTTACACACGCGGTTGACGTATTTTAAACAAGGTCAACTTCGGGTTTTCTACAACCAGACGTTAACAAATTCCCATCTGCCCATAACCGCGGGCACGGCTTTCGAAAGTTCAATCCCTGCAGGGGAGTCCCAACTTAGCCCATGACAAGCTCTCACGGTCAACGAAGGAATAGACCTCCACCCGAGACATTCCGATCAGACTCGGTATCCCGGTACAACAAGACATTTCGACAGGGTAAAACTAAACCGGCAACACCGCCCGAATGTGCCGACAAATCCCGATAGGAGCTGCACATATCTCTTTCTCAGGGCACACTCAGATTGTCCTAGGTACGGGTAGGCCAGCCCAGAGTTGCCCCTGGTAGCCACCGGTAGCTGACAGGTGGACCAACACTCAGAGGAGCACTGGCCCGGGGGGGTAAAATAATGATGACCCTTGAGTCTGCAGAACCCAAGGGAAAGAAAAGGCTAGGTGGCAAATGGTAAAACCAATGTTGGGCATTGCTGGAAGAGCTTTACTTAAGACGAACTGTCAAGGGGTTCCCATAATAGCCCAACCGTGTAAGGAACGCAAAATCCGGGAACATAACACCGATATGACGGAAACTAGGGCGGCAAGAGTGGAACAAAACACCAGGCATAAGGCCGAGCCTTCCACCCTTCACCAAGTATATAGATGCGTTAATTAAGTAAGATATATTGTGATATCCCAACAAGTAAATAAAAGTTCCAACAAGGAACGGCTCCAATCTTCACCTGCAACTAACAACGCTATAAGAAGGGCTGAGCAAAGCGGTAACATAGCCAATCAACGGTTTGCTAGGACAATGGTGGGTTAGGGGATCAACATGGCAATTGGGAGGCTGACAAGCAAAAAGGTAGGCATCGTAGCAGTGGCAAAGAAAAAGAGCGAGCAAACTAGCATAGCAAAGATAGTAGTGATTTCGAGGGTATGATCATCTTGCCTGCACAGTTGTCCGAGTTGACTGGATCCTCACAAGCAAACTCAACGGGCTCCTCGGTAGCGAACTCGTCTCCCGGCTCTACCCAACAAGACAAACAAGCAACAAGTACACAATCAATCACGGGCAAGACCAAGCAATATGATGAAATGACGATATGCTATGCGGGATGCGATGCGGGATGCAAAATGCAAGATATGACAGGAAATGCATGAACCTGGCATCAACTTGGAAAACCAAGTGTGCCACTGGATAGAGGGGATGAAATCGCTTGAAAACGATATAAAGATCAAAGGAATCGGAGCTACGGTTTAGAAATGGCAAGCGTTTTAAGATATGACACCGGTCTGCGATTTGCAGCAAGTAGGCATCTAAATGCAACGAAATGAACATGCTACAGCCACCAAACATGAAAACAAAATACATGGCAGTGATGTACACAAGATGGTTGACAAAACACTAGCACTGATCCATAGGCAAATTCATCCATTAAGAGGTTCAAACAAGCATGGCTAAAACGCAAATGCAAAACAGATTTCAGACTTAGTGAAATTAACACTAGTCTGAAATTTCAGATCACGATGCTCTCTTCGGAGCAGCAAAACAACATGATAGAAAACCTGAACATGACAAGTAAGAACATGGCATGGAGTTATTCAACAAGCTTAATAAAACACCCAAAGTGACCTGGGGCCAAAAGGGTTCACAAAATACTCTACCGAGCTCACGAACATCGCTCGAACACAATCAGTTTTCAGACTTAGTGAAAACTGAGACATGCTGAAATTTAACTCACGAAGGCATGTAAACAAGCTCGATGCACTCACTACGGTGCAAGTCATGGCAAGGAAATCATATAACCAGCAAGAAGGCACAAAGTACTAGCTACACATGGCAAGAACGAAGGCATAGCATGCAAGGAACACTAACGGGAGCATCGGCTAAATCGCAAACGAGTTGACGATCTGCCCAGATTAACAACGAAGCAAAAGTTGAGCTCGATTGAGTTAACCTAGAGCACTCCACAAATGCCAACAAAGACATGGATGGATAGAGCATAACATAAATACCAAAACTCCCTTACTGATCATCCTCAAAAGAGGCACGGATCATTAGGAAACAAGCTGGACATGTAGCATCATGAACTAAAATATCCCAGACTTAGTGAAATCACTAAGTCCCTGAAATCTGCAATCTCAGGTACCTCTCTTCGCAAACTTGCACAAGACAACACACACATCCTAAAAATGCATGGGTGGCACCTCTGGAAAGAAGACAAAATGCTTCACAATACATCCCAAAGGGGCACAGGCATATCATGCACGAATTAAACATGGCAAAAATGACAAAAGTGCATGATGAACTAACGGATCTGCAATTTAACTCACAAAGCCTCCTTCTAACAGCATTTTGGGTATCAAGATGACCTCAAATTCAAATGATGCAATGGAATGAAATGATGTACATGTCGAGGCGAAGATTTTGATATATCATACGCCTAAAACGGATCTACGGTTGCGGAGATACGAGCAGTCAAACATCGCATAAAAAA